>NC_077227.1:42260508-42285508 GCF_027887165.1 Monodelphis domestica
CAAAGCTTGATTCTTTTTTGTAGAGAATTGGCTTTATATCCAATCTTTGTGATCTTTAAGCGGGAGGTAGCTCTTAGCTCACACTATCCAGCTTAGCCCCTTCACAGCAAACAATGGTTATGTTGTTGAGACATTTCAGTCATGTCCTACTCTTTATGACCTCATTTGGGGTTTTCTTAGCAAAGACACTGGAATGATTTGCCATTTCCTTCTCCAGCTCATTTTACAGATGAGGAAACTGAGGCAAACAGGGTTAAGTGGCTTGCCTAGGATCATATAGCTAGTAAGTCTCTGATGCCTGGAGACAGGAGGTCCTGGGTTCAAATGTGACCTCAAACACTTCCTAGCTGTATAACCCTGGGCAAGTCACTTAAGTCCCATTTCCTAGCCCTTATCATTCTTTTGCCTTAGAACCAATACACAGCATTGATTCTAAGATTAAAGATAAAAAATTCCCTCACTTTTCATCTTAGAATCAATATAAGTACCAATTATAAAACACAAATATCATATCAGTTCCAAGGCATAAGTATCTGAGGTCATATTTGAACCCAGGTCCTCCCAACCCCAGGCCAAATTTGACCTCAGATAATTCTATCCATTGAATCATCTGGCTTCCCCTTGAAGCCAAATTTAAACTCAGAAAGATAAAACTTCTTGATTTTTAAAAATATATTTCCCTAATAGAGTGCTACCACTAGTTGTCCCAAAATACCAGGCATGCAATTGGGAATATTCTGTGAACTATTTTATCAAAGAAAGGGACAAAGAGAAATCTAAGATTACAGATTAGAATATAACAGCTATTTCTGCAGATTTATATATATATATATATATATATTTCATATATGTATACATACAGATTAGAATATAACAAAAGAACTTTGAAGTGTAAAAGATTTCTTCAACTGGAATTCAAATAAGCTCTTAGCTCAACTCTGGAGAAAGAACCATCTCTCCAAAGGAGTCCATTTTCAATATTCTGTAGGGTTGTAGGCACCGTGAATCAAAGGACATGATGGAGGCTAGCTCCCCCTGAGGCTCTAGGTCTCTAGTTCACTTTTTTTTTTTTAATTACCTTCCATCTTGGAATCAGTACTGTGTATTGGTTCCAAGGCAGAAGAGCAATAAGGGCTAGGCAATGGGGGTAAAGTGACTTGCCCAGGGTCACACAGCTAGGAATTATCTGAGGTCAGATTTGAACCCAGGACCTCCCATCTCTGGACCTGGTTCTCAATCCATTGAGCTACCCAGCTGCTCTCTCTAGTTCACTTTTTTTTAAGCCCTTACCTTGTCTTGGAATCAATACTGTGTATTGGCTCCAAGGCCAGAAGAGTGGTCAGGGCTAGGCAATGGGGGTTAAGTGACTTGCCCAGGGTCACACAGCTGAGAAGTGTCTGAGGTCAGATTTGAACCTAGGACCTCCCATCTCTGGACCTGGCTCTCAATCCACTGAGCTACCCAGCTGCCCCCTCTCTAGTTCACTATTGAGAAATTTAAATTTCACCTTTCTCTTGAGCCTTTTTACTCAAGATCTCACCTTGAAATGGATGTCCAACAAATGGACTTAAGTCCCTTCTTCCTCATGCAGCAAGAAGCACCATGATTGCATTCACTCAGCTAATCAGGAGCTATGTGCCCTTATGTACAGCCCCCATAGAGCATCAGTGTTACACTTTAAATCTAATTTCTTCTCAAGGTTTTGTCCATCCCTAGTTCTTAATCTCACTTCTAGTATTCATATAAATAGAATTACCACAAATATGAAAGACTAATTGAAATATACATATATAACATATATATACCTACACATAGACAACTGAGAGAATACTTAAAATAATATGGTTTATAGAAATATTTTTATATAATAGATATATTATAGAATAGATCTAATAGAAATAATATCTATATTTCTATATATAAATGCATCTGTTTCTATATAATAGATATTTGATAGAATATATCTAATAGAAATGTAGAAGCATTTCCCTAATCTATTATTAATATTTTATTTCCCCCCAATTACATGCAAAAACAATTTTCAACATTCATTAAAAATTGTTTTGAGTTCCAAAATTTCTCTCTTCCTCACTCTCCTCTTCCTGAGACAGTAAGTAATCTCATATAGATTTTTCATGTGGAATCATGTAAAACATTTTTCCATATTACTCATTTTGAGGAAGAAATTAAAAAGCCCACCAATAAGAAAAATGAAGAAAGAAAGAGAAATATAGTCTGCTTTGGTCTCTATTCAGACTCCATCAGTTTTTCCTCTGGAGAAAAAGTAAAAAAGTAGGCATTGTTTTAAAAGCAGACATAGTTTGCCACTCCAAGAGGGAGGAGAATAATTAGAAATCACTTGGCTGATTACTCCTTCGTTCAGTTCCCTTTAGGGAACGGGTAAGGCAAGGGGCTGGAGACAGAAAAATGAGAGAGGGTCTGTCCTCAGAAAAGTACACGAGGGGAAGTCAGTGCAAGACGGCTTCATCACAGCCCTGCTCCCACACCTCTAAGAGCTGATGGCCAATTCTGGGATTCTGTCTTTGGTTCCTGTGTCACTCAGCCTAAATAACAAGGATTCAGCATATAAACTCAATGGGATGCTGCTCTGGCCCCATCTTCTCTTCTTATTCTTTGGGCATCCACTGTGATGCCATTGCTGGTCTTCCCTGCTCATTTCCCATTTCTTACTTGCTTATTATTACTATTTTTAGTACCCACCATTTTGTTTGTTATTTAAGATCAAACGAAAAAGCAGTCTGGGTAGTTTGCCTTCAGGTAGAGTCCAAAGTCTCAGAGTTTAGAGAGCTCTGGAAGAGGGACTTGTCCACTCACAGGAAGCTCTGTCCTTTCTTCCCTTGTTCAGTATCCACTTTTTTTTTTTTTTAAAGAAAGAACTGATATATATTAAACAAGCAAGACATCATTTTATATATATATATGTATATCTTTTTTTCCCTCAAATGATGACTTCTCTCGTGTGGGTAAGGGAGGGAAAGAGGTTGGCACTTGGGTATTCTAATGTGAAAAATAAATAATTAAAAAAAGCATTTCTGGGGGCAGCTGGGTGGCTCAGTGGATTGAGAGCCAGGCCTATAGATAAGAGGTCCTGTGTTCAAATCTGGCCTTAGACACTTCCCAGCTATGTGACCCTGGGTAAGTCACTTGACCCCCATTGCCTAGCCCTTACCACTCTTCTGCCTTGGAACCAATATATAGTATTGACTCCAAGACAGAAGGTAAGAGTTAAAAAAAAAAAAAAGGATTTCCTAAAAATTGGACAAATGCAGGCAGTTGTAATAGAGTGCTGGACTTCAGGCCAGGAAAACCAGAGTTCCACTTTTTCCTCAGGCACTTTTTGACTTTATGACAACCCAGTGCCCTAATGTTTGGTACCTAATGGATTGAGCAAGTCACTTGACTTATCTGAAGTCTCAATTTCCCCATCTGTAAAATGGGGCTAATAATAGCATCTTCTTCACTTGGGTCAAATGTGATTATATATATATATATATATGTATATATGTATATATATATAATGTTGTGCAGCATTAATAATATTAACTATATGCTAACTTATAGTTTTACTTGGAGAGTTGCTTGAGAGATGAAGAGGCAGAACGTGAACTTGGATCATTCTGACACCAAGATGGCCCTTCTGTTCAATATACTAGTTTGTTTCTCAAAACCGGTAACAATAATAATGATGCTAATATTGTGGCATCATGGAAAAAGCACTAGGTTTGGAAATAGAAGACCTAGATTGAAATTGTATCTGGGGTACTAAAAGATGGTATAATCGAGAGAGCATTGGAACGGAAGTCAGCTTAGACACTTGCTGCCTGTGTGACTCTGACCCAGTCACTGTCAGCCTCAGTTTCCTTCTCTGTTAAATGAGGGAATAATAGTACTTTTCTCACAGAATTGCTGTGAAGAACCAAAGAGATAGAATATGTGAAGTACTATATATTAGCTATTATTATTATTGTTGTTATTACTAATCAATCAACAATAATTATCTGGAGATTCCCTGTTCTCAAGGAGTTTATGTTCCAAAATGTTCTCCTATGTACCCATAGGAGAATGGTGGCCAGGGAAGGGAGTTTTAGGTTAGGCAGTCACTGGGATGTTGAATGGATCCAAAGGGCAATGAATAGATTGCCATGTCTTTTCTAGTAGTATTGATAGGATTAATTTGATTATTGATCCCTAAGAGCTGGAAAGGTGGTGGAATATGCAGTATAGGGCAGAAGGCAATGTACTTGTAGTGGTTATGGCCTGGGGTCCTGGTGGATGGTTGAATGAAATGCAAAGCATAGCATAGGCTGAGGCAGGAAAATCATTTAGCTTTTTTTTTATCTCAGTTTTCTCATCTGTAAAGTGGATATAGTGGCTTCTACTTTGCCTAGTTCGTAGGATTACTTTGAAGGGAGGCATTTTGTAATCCATACAGGGATCTAGAAAGTGGAGTGGTAGATTGAGATGATGATGGGCAGTGGGTAGAGGGCAAAGATGGCCATCTGCCAGGTCAGCCATCTACACCCTCTATCCACTGCCCATCTCCACAAACTGCAGAAAGAACCAGCTACCTCCCAATATGGTGCATAACCTTTTTGAATTTTTGAACATCATTAATTGTTAGAAGGTTTTTCCTGACATCATGGAAAAATCTTCCATCTCCCACCCATTGTACGATGTGCAGGAGCATAGTTTTAGAGGTAGAAGGGACCTTCAAGGCCATTTAGTTCAATACTCTTAGCTTACAGTTGAGGAAACAGACCCAGAGGTGAATGACTTGCTGGAAGTCACAGGAGCATTAAGAGGCAGAGTGGGAATTGATTCCTGTTGTGATGTATCATAAAGTGGTGAGATGTTATTCACTCTATTTTATCATGAAGCCCATTGCCAAAGTTGTTACCAGGACTCTTTTTCTATTTCCCCACTATTTGTTCCAAGTTTAAAACAAAGTAAAGAGAATAGTGACTCTAATTTTAGGAAACGTGATTAGCTGCAGCCAAATGGGGGTAATTATATAGCCTAAAAATTAGGCTTCAAGTTTTAGGCATGACTCTCTGGTTAAAGATCTATAGTTCATTGTGGCAAGGAGATGTTAGAATGTATTGGTTGTACTTAATTTATTAATTGGTGGTCGCCATGGATTTAATTATTAAATCCTGAAAATGAATTACTAAAGTAAATGGAATTACTGGTAGTTTATTTACAATAAAGGGAAGATATTAAGGAAGAGAGAGGAGGGGAGAGAGAGAGAGAGAGAGAGAGAGAGAGAGAGAGAGAGAGAGAGAGAGAGAGAGAGAGAGAGAGAGAGAGAGAGAGAGAGAGAGAGAGAGAGAGAGAGTACTCTGACTTCCTCTGAGCCAGGTAGAAATTCTAAGCCCCAAAGGAAAGGAGTCTCAAGATGATGGACCTTTCTCAGAGGTTCACACCTCCAGAAAGGCAAGGAAACTAAATCAGTCTTTCACTCACCAGGGTGACCATCTAAAAGGAAATCAGTCTGAGGTCTCCTACAGGAGCTCCTCTAGGGGTCTAGTACCACAGCCAAGGGTCTTCACTCCAAGTCTGAGTGTCTGTCTTCTAGTCTCTCCTCCTAGTGACTCTTCTTCATTCTTGATTTACTGATCTGATCTATATTCTGTGTATATTCTTGTGTATCTATTTCCACTATTTAAAGACCTTTTTTCTCTTGTGTCACTTCCCTTAAATTTTATGTCTACCAATCACAGCAGGTGACTTTCCAGGACTGCCCATTCATTCACATGTGGGTCACAGACCTCCCACTTAATGTATGAAATGGGTGTTCCTTTATGTGGTTAGTTCACACCTTCTTGTGGTTAAATTGGGTAGATCTACTTTAAATGCTGAGTTAACACTTTTGGGGATGAAAATCTAAAAACAGACTTGGGATTACAATTTTATCTTCACTATCAAGGAAGAGCTAAGTACCTTCATTGTTACAATCAGGGGAGAGCCAAATCCAATCTTCACAGAGATAACCTTGGTTATCAAGCTCTGTTTGGCCCCAGAAGATTGCTTTTTAGACCTTAAACTGCTATATAAGTTCTCACTATCATTATTGTTATTATTGCTGTTGCTGTTATTAATAATTAAGGCATCCAGGGATGTTAGTTTGTACCATTATTATTTCTGGGAGCCCATTAATACAAAATCCCAATGGGCAGTGGTCTGGCATGAAAAGAGCACTGGATTTAGAATTGTTGGGAAAACTCCCAAGTTCCAGGTGTGGTTCTATTTCTTGGGCACACTTTGGGTAAGCCTCTTCATCTCTTTGGGTCTGTTTCCTCCTCTGTAAAATGGCAGAGGGCATTGAAATGAATGACATCTAAAATTCCTTCCATTCTAAAATTCAATGGATAGAATTTGAAGTCCTGAAATAGACCTCTGGAGAGTATAATGTCATTCCCTGGGATAGCTACACATTTTTTTTTTAAACCCTTACCTTCTGTCTTGAAGTCAATACTGTGCATTGGCTCCAAGGCAGAAGAGTGGTAAGGGCTAGGCAATGGGGGTCAAGTGACTTGCCCAGGGTCACACAGCTAGGAAGTGGCTGAGGCTGGATTTGAACCTAGGACCTCCCGTCTCTAGGCCTGGTTCTCAATCCACTGAGCTACCCAGCTGCCCCCTACACATTTTCTTAATTAATTAATTAAAAAACCCTTATCTTCCATCTTAGAATCAATACTGTGTAGGCAATGGGGGTCAAGTGACTTGCCCAAGGTCACACAGCTAGGTAGTATCTGAGGTCAAATTTGAACCCAGGACCTCCCATCTCTGGGCCTGACTCTCAATCCACTGAGCCTCTCAGCTGCCTCTTGGCTACACATTTTAGAAAGAGAAAGCAGCATGGCACACTGGAGGGGATTTTTGGGCCCAAGGACCTGGGTTTGAATTCTGGCTCTGCTACCCATGTGAACTTGAACAAGTCATTGCTACCATTAACTTCACAGAATCACAGAATTTCAGAATGGGAAGTCCAGACCTTGATTTTCTCACAGGAAAATGAAGAGATTGTGCCAGATAACTTCTAAGATTTCTTCCATATAAAAGTCCATGATCTTTTGATTACAGTAATGGATCTTACAGAGCTCAAGTCTACCTAGTGAGCAGAGTCCAAATAAAAAGCAAATTTGGGGTGTTTTGACAGAGCACCTGAATTGAGACAACATGAAATTGTCCAAACTCACATTTATAGAACACTTTAAAAAATGTTCATTTTTAAATTTTGAGTTCCAAATCCTCTCTCTCCCTCTAGCTCCTCCTCTACCCATTGAGAAGTAAAGCAATATGATGCTCATTATACCTGTGAAGTGATACAAAATATATTTCTATATTTGTCAAGTTACCAAAAAAAAAAGCAAGAAAAATAAAGTAAAAAAACATGCTTCAATTTGTCCTCAGAGCTCATAAATTTTTTCTCTGGAGGTAAATAACATGAATTCTTTGGAATCATCTTGGATTTGTGGGTTTTTAAATTAACATTCAATAACTATTATATTTTAAAAGCTTTATTAATAATAATTAAAGTAAAAAAGGAACCAGCTAAAAAAGGTGCTAACCCATCTCTTTGTGAAAGAAGAGAGAGCTGAGGGAGGAGTTACAGCCAACTTAAAATCAATCATGCAAATGGAATGATGCAGGAAAAGGGGAAAGGATTCTAGGTAATACAGAAAGGAATTTTGGGTAATGTAGTTTTTAGGGGTTCAAGAATTTTCTACTATACAGATTATTGTCTTGATCAGAGTAGCTAATTCTTTTGCAATTGGTCATCATTACAATATTACTGTTATACAATGTTCTTCTGGTTCTGCTCACTTCACTTTGCATTAGTTCAAAGAAGTTCTTCCCATGTTTTTCTGACCCCTTCTCCCCAATCATTTCGTGCAGTACTATATGTAGTATTTTTTTTTAAAACCTTACCTTCTGTCTTGGAGTCAATACTATGTATTGGCTCCAAGACAGAAGAGTGGTAAGGGCTAGGCAATGGGGGTCAAGTGACTTGCCCAGGGTCACACAGCTAGGAAGTGGCTGAGGCCAGATTTGAACCTAGGACCTCCCGTCTCTAGGCCTGACTCTTAATCCACTGAGCTACCCAGCTGCCCCCTATATGTAGTATTTTATCCCAACCATATCATAATTTATCCAGCCATTTCCCAACTGTTGGGCATCCCCTCCAATTCTAATTCTTTGTCACTACAGAGTAGAGTTGATATAAATACTTTTGTACACGTAGGTCCTTTTCCTTTTTGTTTGGTCTTCTTTGGGACATAATAGCAGTATTGCTGGGTCAAAAGGTATTATAGCCCTTTGGTTATAGTTCCAAACTGTTCTCCAGAATGGTTACACCAGTTTATAACTCCACCTACAGTGCATTAATGTCCAAATTTTTACATTTATCCTTTCAGCATTTGTCATCTTCCTCTTCTATCATGTTAGCCAGTCAAGTGTGAGGTGATATGTCAAGATTGTTTTAATTTGCATTCCTCTATTTTTTTTTTAACATTTTAGACCATTTTTAATATGACTATTAGCTAGTTCTGATTTCTTCTGAAAACTTGTCAAATCCTTTGGCCATTTATCAATTGGGGAATGACTCTTATTTACATAAATTTGCCTCAGTTTCCTACATATTTAAGAAATGAAGCTCTTATTAGAGAAACTGGCTGTAAACATCTTCCTCAGGTACAAAACACTTTTGTTACGAGAACCCTTTAGCAAACCGTCCTCCATCATTCCCCTTTGGCTTTTGTATTTATTTTGTTTATATCTGTATGTGTACATGTTGTTCCTCCCTTATTCCCTCCCTCATAGAAGTTCCCTGAGGGAAACTTAAGTGCTAAAAAATTCTCGTTTGATTATTATCCCACTTCTCAACTATGGAAACTGAGTCTCAGAGAATTGAAGTGACTTGTATGAGATGCCCCAGCCAGTGGGATCCCATACTCATATACCTTCTTGTCCTAGGGCATCCTGGAAGGCCTTGCCCTTCTACTCCTTCTCGCCCACCTCCCCATCCCCAGTCTATTAACTAGGACACATTGATGAAAACCTCCTCCCTTGGTTTCTCTCTTTGCCTCTGATTTTGTTGTCCCAACGTACCAAATCCCAGCCAGCAGAAGACCCTCTTCTGGCTTGCCTCCAAACCTGCCCCGCCACCCCCTCCCCAAGGCCTGGAACAGGGACAGGGCAGAGAGGGGGAGCTGATTCCTTGGTGGTAGCTGAGCAATGAGTAGGCTTTTCATAGTCACATAAATCCAGACTAATCCCCTCTTGGAGGACTCAACGCCTGCCAAAGATAGGTCAGGGAGGCAGGCAGAGCATTCATTTGGTGAATGTCCCCAGGCTCATAGACAGTTTAGTCACAAAGCCAGACATGCCACATCAGGGTAATCCAGTCAGGGACTGAGGCAGGATCAAAGGAGGATTACGAAGGGATAAGCCTGTGAATATTGGGGCATATAATTATTCAATTACAGAGAGTAAAGGGGAGGCGGGAGTGGAGGATTAGGAGCTAGGAGTAGGAGGCAGGGTCTACACCATGCCAAATATGTGGATTAAAAAAGGCAATCAAGTTTCCCGATGGATTGTTCCATAATGGCAAGCCTTCAAATTGGAAACCTTCAAATAAACGAACAAGCTGCAATTAAAAGAAAAAAACCAACCCAACAACCAACCAACTAGCGTGAATCGGTTTGATTTTATCCGATTAAAAAACAGTTGAATTCCTTTTTGTTTTCATGATGTTAAAATCTGGGGGGGTGGGGGTGGGTCGGAGCTGTGACGTCATTAGTGTAGATGGACTTCCCAAATAGATCCATGTCTCATCCGTTCCATCAGCAGGTCCCTTCTGAATGGGATCTGGCTCTGGTAGCTTGGCGGAGGTTGAAGCTCGACCCATCCGATCGTACTCTTGGTTCCCCTGCGCTGCCGGTTTCCGCGGTGGGTGGTTGGTTGATTCCTGACTAGTCCACCAACCATCCACTCTTCTTTGACCCTTGGTATTTGCCTTTGCCAGCTCTCTGGCTTCTTGGCCGAGTTTGAATCTAGAGACCTCCTCAAGCCTGTTTAGGTCTTGCCTTTGGATGGCTCTGCTTTGACTACAGACTTCTTTTTTTTGAACCCTTACCTTCCATCTTGGAATCAATACTGTGTATTGGTTCCAAGGCAGAAGAGCAGTAAGGGCTAGGCAATGGGGGTGAGTGACTTGCCCAGGGTCACACAGCTGGGAAGTGTCGGAGGTCATATTTGAACCCAGGACCTCCCATCTCTACATCTGGCTCTCCATCCAATGAGTCACCCAGATGCGGGCTTTGTCCTCCAAGTCCTGCCTCTGTATACCTGCTCTCCATGCCGGTGGCTTTGTCTGGTCTAATTCGTTTTATTTCCCCAAATAGTGAAACAGAAGTGCCTGGGTGGAGAAGGAAGAAAAACATTTGCCAAGGGAGTTTGTGGCAGGAACTATGTGCTGGCTGTTTGTCCTGGTGAAGGAAGGGAGTGAAGGAGATAGGAGGGGAGCTAGGGTTCAAAGAATAGAAGAGTCAGAACAATGGCTTGGTCTAAACCTGTGCTGAAAGGCAGACTTCAGCTCCCCTCTTTCTCTGTGTACCCCAAGCTCACTGCCCACTTTTCTTCATCTGAAAAATTAGGATGTTAATACATCCACATAGCCTGTTACAGTTGGCAAAGCAATGAGCATTTGACCTCATTTGCTTCTCACCACAATCTGGTGAAATAGGCAAGGGAAGGAAGTCTTGGGTTCAAATTCAGTCTCTGCTCTTCGTTACTTGGGTGACCTTCAAGCAACTTTCTTAATCTCTCTGGCTTCTGTTTCCTCATCTGTTAAATAAAGGAGTTGGGTTGGATGACCTGCAGTGGGAAGTGACATGAACTTGGAACATTGAATTCAGTTCAATGTGGAATCTAACCCAAAATAGGGACTCTTCCTGTCATTCCTTGTGGCCTTGGTCTAGTCACTCAAAGAGGAGTGAAACGCTAGCCTTAGAGTCAGGAAGTTTGCTTCATAGTCATTTTTCATCCTTTCTAGTCTTCATGACAGCATTTAGGGTTTTCTTGGCAAAGATACTGGAGTCCATTGTTTCCTTCTCCAGCTCATTTTACAGATGAGGAAATTGAGGCAAACAGGATTAAAGAATTTTCACAGGGTCACACAGCAAGTAAGTGGCTCTGGTCAGATTTGAACTCAGGTACTCCTGATTTCAGTCCTTTATCTACTGTGCCACCCACCCAGCTGTCACAGAATCAGGAAGACTTGAGTTCAAATCCTGCCACGGACACTTAGTGGCTGTGTGTCTAGGCAAATATCATCATAACCTCCCTGAGCTTGAGTTCTCTTATGAAATAGGATTAATAATGACTTCCCAGAATTGTGAAGATCAAATGAGATAACATATGTGTGTGAGGTGCTGTAGAAATCCTAGTTATTATTCTCATCATGACTTCACATCATGGCCTCAATGATCTCATCTGCAAAATGAGATCATTAGACTAACATCTCTGAGGTCCATTCCAACCTAGATGTATGATCTCTATGACTTCTCAGATTCCATTCAACTTAAATCTATGATTCTGAGGAAACTGAGATTTGGAGGTTTTGGTTTCCCAAAGGCCAGAACCAGAATTGGAAGTTGGGTTAGATGTGTCGCTAGGGTGAGTGAATTAGAGCTTTGCCTCAAGGTGCCAAATTTAGAAGGTGCAGATCACATTTGCAGTCTCTCAGCCATATAGAAATAAAAAAGCTTGGGGGCAGCTGGGTAGCTCAGTGGATTGAGAGCCAGGTCTAGAGACGGGAGGTGCTAGGTTCAAATCTGACCTCAGACACTTCCCAGCTGTGTGACCCTGGGCAAGTCACTTGACCCCCATTGCCTAGCCCTTACCACTTTTCTGCCTTGGAGCCAATACACAGTATTGACTCCAAGATGGAAGGTAAGGGTTTAAAAAAAAACTAAAAAAAAAAAAAGAAATAAAAAAGCTTAATATCTGGATATCAAGGAAAATGTTTTTTTTTTAACCCTTCCTTTCTGTCTTAGAATCTATACAAACTATCAGTTCAGAGGCATAAGGGTAAAGGGCTAAAGAGTAAAGGGTAGCCTCAGACACTCCCCAGCTGTGTGACCCTGGGCAAGTCACGTGACTCCTATTGCCCAGTCCTTACTACTCTTCTGCTTTGGAACCAATACATAGTATTGATTCCAAGGTGGAAAGTAGGGGTTTTAAAATAAAAATAAATTAAAAAAAAGAGTAAAGGGTAAAGGGCTAGGCAATTGGGGTTAAGTGACTTGCTCAGGGTTATGTAGCTAGGAAGTATCTGAGGACAGAGACAATAAATTAAAAAAATTAAAAAAGGAAACTACCTAAGGGTGCTTATCCTCTCCTCCCAACCCTACTTAGACCGTGCCAAGACCAACGACCTCTCCAGAAGCAGCTCACTAGGCACAGCTTCTGATACTTCCCTGCCACAGTGCTAAAAATGTCCAGCTAGAGCTCTGGCCAGGGCACTGGGCACCCAGTCCCCTCTCTCACGCTGCCTTAGGAGAAGAGGGATTGCAAAGAGAATGTAACTCATCTAATGGTACGTGGCATCCTTCAAGCAAGAACAGCACAAGAACCCAAGTCTTCCGAAAGCCCCAGACCATTACTTTTTCTATAGCACGTCCTGTACCATTTGAGAGCCTCCAGGAAACACACACACACATACACACGCACACACGTGCACACTGAAATCCCATTTTTCTATTCTAGACTTTTCTATTCCTTTTTCTATTTCAGACTCCTCAGGGCACTATTTGTGCCAGCAGATAAATAAGACCCTCCGTTCTCAGCTGGTACGTGCAGCCAACACTGGCTGGGAGATTGGTGGTCCTCCCAGTGGGAGCGTCCATCGCCTCCATCCCCCTGCTCCCATCCCGAAATCGACGCGTTGCATCAACACCACGTCCCTGACGTTTGCCCAATCACACCCTCGGTTAGCCCGTGTACACACTGGAGTGGATTTAGATTGAATCAGTCTGAATTTGATTGCAGACAAGCGCCATGTGTAACCTGCCGCTCCTCGTGGGCACTCACTTCTGCAAGCACGTACATATACACCCAAGGTTCTCATGACGGTGCCAAGACTCCCAAACCCAGCAGCTCTGGCAGAGACCGGGGTGCAAGGCCTTTTTGGACCTGAAATCACCACGCGTGGCCAGTGCCAGCCCCAGCTTTGTCTGGTGCCAGGGCACAATGCAGTTCGGCTTTGGGTACTCTGAAACATCTTGTGATCCATGAAACCCAGAGGAAACAATGGCTTTTGAACCCAACTGTGAAAACTGGCTGTTGTTAATCATTTGACCAAGGAGGTTTGCAAGACTTAATTACCCTCCCAAGTGGGTACAACAATAGGCTAATTCTCTCTAAGATGGCAAAGAGGAAAGTGAAAGAGTCAAATAATTTAGGGCTGGTAGAATTGCCTCCAAGTCAAAGGAATGTATCTGGAAGGGTGGGATTTCAGCAGAGGGGCCTATGTGTGTTATATAAGTGAAAAATTTGTTACCCTAAAAAAAAAAGAACTACATTTCCCAGAAGCCCACTGATTTCCTGTCCTTAAGCACTTCCTGTAGACAGGGGATATTAGGCAAGGATGTGAGGGGTTCCCACCTCTTTACTTCCTGTCCTGAGCTTGGTGGTGGTAAGGTGGGTGTTTGAACAGGCTAATCAGCCATGGGCATGTGGTCTTTATTTTGTATCTTCTTTATTCCTTGATTTCTAATGATCATTAATAAATCTCTTAAAATATAATATTTTTATTAGAAATTTAACTTTAACAGTGTGTGTGAGCGCGTCTGTCTGTCTCTGTGTCTCTGTGTGTTTTTCCTAGTGTCTCTTAAATGCTGTAGAAAAAGTAATGGTCTGGGGTTTTCAGGAGACTTGAGTTCTCTTGTTATTCTTGCTTGAAAGATACCATGTATGAGTAGATGAAACACTCCATTAATTAAATCAAGAAGCATTTATTAAGTAGTATTAGACTGTGAACTTCTTGAGGACAGGGGCTGCTTTTGCCTTTCCTTTTATCCTCACTGTCTAGTGTAGTGCTTGGGGCATAGAGTAGATATCTACTAAGTGTTAGCTGACTGTCAGGTTCTGTGTTAAGTATTAAGGATATTAAAAATAAAACAAAACAAAAACAGTCCCTGCCCTTAAGGAGCTTATAATCCGATTGTGGTTATGACATAAAAACATCTCTGTACAAATGATATATGTTGGATAAATTGGAGATAATATTAGAGACCTTAGAGATGAAGATACTCTTTATAGCATCTCAGGAGCATTGGTTTAGAACTCATCAGCCTGAGGCCATTTAGCCCATCTTCTCATTTTATTTTATTTTATTATTATTATTTTTAAAAAACCCTTACCTTTTGTCTTGGAGTCAATACTGTGTATTGGCTCCAAGGCAGAAGAAAGTGGTAAGGGCTAGGCAATGGGGGTTAAGTGACTTGCCCAGGGTCACACAGCTGGGAAGTGTCTGAGGCCAGATTTGAACCTACGACTTCCCATCTCTAGGTCTGACTCTCAATCCACTGAGCCACCCCGCTGCCTCCTCATCTTCTCATTTTATAGTTGAAGGAACTAAGGCCCATCATAAGAAGTAAATAGATTTGTCCAAGATAACATAGAAAATAAGAGTCAGTGTGAGAATTTGAACTCAGGCCTTCTGACTCCAGGTCCATTGCTGAAATGAAAGAAGTAACATTGTTCTGCAATTCACAGAAGACCTAACTCCTGACCTAGACACCTAATAGCTTTTTGACTCCTGGCAAATCACTTAAGTTCTCTCAGCTCAGAAAGCTCCCTAGAACCAGGCAGTATAGGAATGGACTGACAAGGGGAATACCAGAACCTAAATTCTTCTTTTAGACACTTATTAGCTGTGTGATCCTGAACAGGTCATTTAACCTCTGTTTGCCTCAGTTTCCTCCTCTGTAAAATAGGGCTAATAGCAGCCTGCATTTCTCTGGGTTGTTCTGAAGATCAAGTTAGATAATAAGTGTCAAGGTCTACATAAGTGGTGGCTATTATCTATGAAGGACCTGAAGATTGAATGAGATAATATTTGTAAAGGTTTAGCACAACGTCTAACAAAGAATAAATCCTTAAATTCTTGTTCCATGAATCTCGTAACCATGGAAAAATATTCTAAATTAATTAAATAAAATTTTCAAAAGTTAAAAAATAAATTCTTATTCCCTTCTCTACTAAGTTGTACACAGTGCACTATCTGAGTTGGTGGAGGAAGCGAAACCATCACTCCTTGAGTTCTTCTCTAGCACTAGCGTAGGGTTCGTGTAAAGAAACCATTTTAACAATATAAATGTGAGCAATTATTGAGAAGGCCCTCCATTGAAGAAGACCTCAGACGACCAAGCCCGTACTTACGTTAATGAATGTGCCTGGTCCTTCTAAAATTAAGTTGTCTGGACTTTAGTTTCTCTGTACATTTTTCGTCCATATTGAATAATTGCTAAGGTCTAAATTCCATTTTTATATTAAATTTGTTCTTGTTGTTGTTGGGTTGTGTCCAACTCTTTGTGACCCCATTTAGGTTTTCTTGGCAAAAATATTAGAATGGTTTGCCATTTCCTTCTTCTGGTTCATTTGACAGATGAGAAACTGAGGCAAATAGGGTAAAATGACTTGTCCAGGGCTATACAGCTGATAAATGTCTAAGACTGGATTTGAACTCAGGAAGAGGAGTCTTCCTGACTCCATGCATCACTTAGATGCTCTGTCGTATGAAATTAGTGAACAATCCTGGAGAGTGAAGAGAAACTAGTTTCAGACAGAAGTGATGCTTGAACAGGGACATTTGGACAGAGTAATACAAACCAGGTAATGTAATATCCACCAACCAGCCTTTTACCCTTCTGTCATCACTAGGAGAGTTTCTAGCATTCTTCAGATCAGCCTTGGAATTTCCCTGAGCAACATGGCACACGGATGTCTTTGGACGTGGAACTGCCAGCAGGCTGGACAAGACAGGCTCAGGGTTAAAAATTAGTGCTCAGAGGAAGGGCTTCCAGATGAATGGATTGAGGTCTCAGGCTTGGGGACACGAAGCAGAATAGGAGGATGTAGCATTATGATACATACACTCTCCCTGACTTGATCAAGGCAAATTCTGGTGGCTCTGGAGAGCACTGGAGTCAAGACAGTCTGCCCTACACTGGTGGGGAGAGGCCAGGACTGTGGGGCCAGAGCAAGCGTAGGGACAGACACACCGTCAGCCCCCGCAATCAGAAGGAGCAGCAATAGGGGAAAAGAAGGAAGCCAATTAAGTTCTCGAAACAAGATCTGTGGAATTCTTCTTCTTGATCAAAGATAATTGGAAAATGGAGAGTCAAGTGTAGACATCTGGGTACAATTCATTTGTAAGACACAGTGGTGCCTGAGGCTTATTATGTTTGGGGGGAAAAGCCCCTTTAAGATGGGGGTTAATTAAAAACTAAGTACCTAATTTAATTCAGGTCTGAAATATCAATCCAGACTTTTAAAAATTATGTAGTCAATTGGATGAGTGGTTTCAAAAGGGAGCTTGATCTCTGTCTCCCTCGACAAGGCTGCCTCATTTTTCCTTTGCCTTTGGGCTCCTTTAACTCCTGGGTGGTAGAAAGTTGGTTGTGTACCATGGCATCAAGTGTCTTGATCATCCCACTGGACAGGAAAAGCTCAATTTAGACGCTGTCCCGTTATTGACAGACTTGAATGGATTGGCTGTCAGATCTCCCAAGTTGAGTAGATTCTGAGGGGAGGCTTTCAAAGGATAGCTCTGGAGGCTGTGGATTTCAGTGGTGAAATGTTGGGGGACCAGAGCAAACCCTGTAGGATCCATAGCTGGACTTCCCTCAATGACCTCTGAATCTCCGAGGGAAGCCTACGGGTGGAGGGAATGGTTTTGGTTCCTAGCTGATGGTGGCTTTCCCATTGGGCCATCAGAGACTGTCTTCAACACCTTTGGTCATGTTTACCTCTTAATCTCTGTCCAGTCTGAGAGGAAATATCTCAGAATCATCCCCTTCTTCCAATGGGAGAAGCGATCCCAAGTTTTAGACAATGACTTCACTTACTGATTCATTTGGTCACTTAGAAGTCAACTCAACCTACAACCTCATTCATCAGTTGAGGCAATAAAGGTTTAGTGGGGTGAAGGGACTTGCCCAAGACAATACAGATGAATCAGAATTTGAACCCAAGTCCTTTGATGGCTAATTCAGAATTCTTTCCACTGTACCAGGATATCTCTTCATTCATTCATTCCTCCATTCATGAACATATGCATGCACTTAATTCATTAGCATATACTTATTCACTTATTTATTCATTCATCTCAAGGCTTACAAAATGCCCACCTACTTTCCCTCCCTATTCTGGGTTGCCTGAAGGTCTCTGGGCATTTGTACAAAATTATCAAAACACACAATTAAATGAAAAAGCCCAGCAGTGCATGCCTCATAAAAAAAGGAGGCGAAGAAAGAGACCCAGCAACAGCAGGACAGACAGAAAGAGGTTTCTTTTGCAGCTTTGAGGAGATCACTTACCCCCTGAAGCTGTGTCCCCACCTCTCTCTGAGAGGGCTGCTTTGGCATCGTGGAGAGATCTGGGAGCTCAGGACTTGGCAGAAAAGAATGGGAGGACTGATTGCTGAGATCTGGTTTCAAAACGTGTAGTACTTAGGTCCATTTAAACATCCTGGTGAAAAGGGGTCTGGAAATGGAAGAGAAGAGAGCTGCTTGGGTTGCCCTGAGATCTTGGCCCCCTCTCTGCTGCTCTGTGCTGATTCTTGGGGAGTTACCCCTTGAAGCCAAGAGCCCAAGGAAAAAGCGGATTCTTTTCTCATATCCCTGCAAATGAGTAGATTTTCTCTGTCTGAGTCTCCATAGGCCAGTGGAAGGAAATAGTGGTAGGATGGTTTCTTATCTGTAAATGGACATAAGCCTTCTCAGGACAAAGAATAAGCCTGTCAAATGGTGGAAATTACATTGAACTAGGAGTTGGGAGAATTTTAGTCCAAATCCTATGACTAGTTAGGTGGTACAATTCATAGAGCACTCAACCTGGAGTCAGGAGGACCTGGATTCAAATCTTGCTTCAAACATTTGCTTTTGTTACTACTGCTGCTGCGACGGCTGCTGCTGCTACTACTACCACTACCACTTTTCCTCCTCCTCCTCTAAGATCTTGCTAATTTCCTCCAAACTCCAAATTGTCTCTCAACTATCTATACCAATTTCACATCCTTGTGACCAATGGGATATTTTCCCTTTGGCAGAACCTCTCAGTTCGAGATTGTCTCTCTCTGATCCTTTATTGGTTGCCATTGATTTCAAAGAGACTTTCAGGAGATCCTTAGGATTCCTGCTACCCCCTTCCCTGCTCAACCCCATTTAAGTTATGGAACCCAATACACACACACACACACAAAGTTTTTTTAAAAGTCAACATATATATATATATATATATATATATATACATATATGCATTTTGTAGACTACTCGTAATAAAATCTAGCATTTATATGGTGTGTTAAAGTTTTAAAAGTACCTTTCACACCTTATTAGATGCTTGCAATAACTATGTGAAGTAGGTGTTTTTATTACTCCCATTTTATGGATTGGGAAACTGAGGCTGAAAGAAGTTAAGACTTGCTCAAAGACTTCACAGCTAGCAAGTGCTCCAGACATGATTTGAACTCAGGTCTTCCTGACTTTAGGTTGAATACTCAGTCCATTGCTCCATTTAGCTGCTGCTTAGCCATTGGCTATTGGTAATTCACATATAGAAAGATTTCAGTGGGAAAATATGTCATAGATGAATGACTGAATCAATCAACTAATGTACTCATCAGTCGCCCTGTGACTTTTTATTTATTAAGCTAAATTATATACCAAACAAATGAAGCTATTCTTTCCTTTAAGGACCGTATTAAATTAGAAATTTTATTGCTTAGAGGCAATAGGGAGTCTTTACAAAGGTGATTGGCATCACACTGTAGGAATATCATTTTGACAGTCATATGACTGATATGACAGTCATATCAGGATATCAGTCATATCAGGATGCCATTGCCATAGCCCAGGTGAGAAGTGATGAAAGCAGTGGCTGTGGGAAAGGAGAGATGGGGACACATTCAAGGTGGCATGGAGGGAAGATCTAGAAGGCCTGGCAACAATTTGAGTTTAGGGGTTGGGGTGAAATGTGAAAAATCTGAAGGATTAAACTCAAACATGGCTCTTACAGGAAATTTCCTCAGATCCTTACCTTGGAACATCTAGTCATCTTTTTGGCCTTCTCAACTATAAGACCTACCTCCTCCCATTGGTGAACTACTTCTGGAACTTCCCTATTACTTTTCTCTCCTTCCTTCCTTCCTTCCTTCCTTCCTTCCTTCCTTCCTTCCTTCCTTCCTTCCTTCCTTCCTTCCTTCCTTCCTTCCTTCCTTCCTTCCTTCCTTCCTTCCTTCCTTCCTTCCTTCCTTCCTTCCTTCCTTCCTTCCTTCCTTCCTTCCTTCCTTCCTTCCTTCTTTCCTTCCTGTAGGTGCTATTATTATTCCCACTTTTGCAGATGAAGAAACTGAGTCAAACAGAGGTTAATTACTTGCCCAGGGTCACACAGGTAATAAGTGTTGGAGGTTGGAACTGAACTCAGATGGTCCTGAATCTGTCCACTGTGCCACCTCACTGCCTTTTCAGTTGGGTTGTGACCTTCTTGAGGGTGAGGACTCTGATTCATATTTGAATTTCCCATCATGCCTTGCAGAATGTCCTGAACATAGTAGTCATTTAGTTTAAAAAATTATTATGATTTAAAAAAAATCTTACCTTCCATTTGAGACTCAATTCTATGTATCCATTTTAAGACCAAAGAATAGTAAAGGCTAAGCAATTGGGGTTAAGTGACTTGCCCAGAATTACACAGCTAGGCAGTGTCTGAGGCCACATTTGAACCCAGGACCTCCCACCTCTAAGCCTGACTCTCTATCCACTGAGCCCCTTACCTGTCTGATATGATTTTTTAAAATTATAGATATATTTTTAAATCACTCTGATTTTTCAATATGTCCTTTCTTCCCTCCTCATCTCTTGTAATAATGAATGAGAAAGAAAAGGGCTGAGAAAAACTAATCACATATAACTGATTCTCATAGTTTATGCAACATTCCCCACCCATAGTCCCCCAGCTCCAAAATGAAGGGGAGGAGGTGAATTTCCTCATATCTTCTATGGAGTCAAAATTGGTCATTGTAATTAAATGGAATTCAGTTTCCTTTTGGGAGGTACTTCTTTCTAGTAGCATTTTTGTAGTCATTGTGTTCTGTTTTCCTGGGTCTACTTCTTTTACTTTGTTGTATCAGGCTATTCTTCTCCAAAGTCTCTGAATTCTTCACATTAATTATTTCATATAGGTTAGCAGTAGTTCATTCATGTACCATGGTTTGTTTGGCCATTCCCCAATGGATGAGCATCTAATTTGCTCCTGGTTCTTTGCTGCCATGAAAAAAGTGTTTCTGTGAATATTTTGGTGCCTGAGAGACTTAACAAACATTTATGAAGTCCCTGCTATTTATTAAGTATTTTTCTGGCTGCCAGATGGGTGGCACTGGAGCCTGAAGGTGGTTGGAAAATGGAAAAAACTCTTCCTCCTAGATGAGTTAGCTTTCTTATGACACTGAAACATCAGGGAGGTAGTAAGGAGAAAAATCTGCCGTGGGATGGCCATCCAAGGCTGATTATTTAGTTACCCGAAAGAAGAGAACAAGGTGGGAAGTCAAGTCTGTTGATGTCCAATTCCAGGCCCTATGGAAAAATAAATCAATAATACTTTTGTTTTTTATTAATGAATGCAGTGAAGGATGTGTGTATGGGGGTGAGGGAAGTAATATTTTCTTTATTTTTATTTTTTAGGAGGAGGGCCTTTTGGAGGGAGAGCCATAACTAGGGAAGGGTGACTGGGGTTTTGCCCAAGGTTTTTTTTTTGCCCAAGGGTGCCACTTTTGGAGAATGTAAAATTTAGAGGACACTGACACTAACATTTTAGCAATATAGAAACAATAGACCTGAGTGGCTGTTTAGTAAGAATAATTAGTTAAAATGACTTATTATTACAGATTGTGGGATGGGGTAAGCTCCTCTTCCACAAGGTCTTATTATCTATCTATCTATCTATCTATCTATCTATCTATCTATCTATCTATCTATTATCTATCCATCCATCCATCTATCTATCTATCTTCTATCTATCTATCTATCTATCTATCTATCTATCTATCTATCTATCTATCTATCTATCTATTATCTATCTATCTATCTATCTATCTGTCTATCTATCTGTCTATCTATCCATCCCTCCCTCCCTCTCTGTCTGTCTCTATCCATCCATCATCCACCCCTCTCTGTCTATCTATCTATTTATACATCCATCTATCCCTCTCTGTCTGTCTATCTATCTATCTATCTATCTATCTATCTATCTATCTATCTATCGATCTATCTATCTATCTACTCTGCCCCACTATCTCAACCTATGGCAACTTGAGCAGCAGCAGTCCTGATATTTGGGTTAGGGGAAAGGACTTTGTGATCCTTGTCCTGAGTGCAAATTATGCCCCTGGCTTTAATTTTGTCAGAACAGTAGATTTATACAACTTGGGAATGCTTCCCTCAGTTTCTCCCATCTTCTCTCCTGCCAACTTGCTTCTTTATTTAGGAGAACATAGGGATTTCAGTGGAAAGAGCACTGGATTTTGAGTCTAAGGATCTGAATTTGAATCTTGTCTTTCCCACTTTAACTGTATGATCTTGAGTATCATATTGTCTCGTCGAGGTGCCATTTATGAATCTGTAAAGAAATGGGAATAATGCTATTTTCACTCTCTGTCTCACAGGGTTGTTGTATACCATAAAGCAACCTATAAATGTGAACTCTTATTCTCTTCTCTTTTTTTCTGTAAGTCTGGGTAGAGGGAGTGGGGTGATGGAGGTGGGAGGGTATACTTCCTGGATTCATTCCCCATCCATGAGTTGTTGTGTCACTTGTGTGGGGGCCAAACCGCCCAACAGCGCCTAGGTTCTGAAGGAAAATTGGATAGCCCATTCCTGTGACCTAGTACTGTGGACAGGCAGGACCACACAGTGTTCTGACCCTGGCTTGTGGAGAGCCTAGACCACAGTCATGAAGGCCTTATATATCCTTTGGCTCCATTGTATAATGTAAATATTCAACATTAGTTCATATAGTTAATTTCTATTTGGCACTTCAGCTAGGTATCTGGTTTAAGGAAAACATAGATGACAGACAGATAGTTGGTTCTGCCAGATTTATGAATGTTAACTTAAAGCAATATGACAATATGGTGATTTAGAATATGAACCTACTAGGAAAAAGGAGATATTGGAAACTCAAACACCAAGTCAGTGTTTCAGGTCAGAAGATGATAGAATATTAGCACTGGAAGGGACTGCGGAGATCATATAATCCAGTATTTCTCAAACTCTGGTCCACAGAACCTGGGACATCTGCCAAGCAGTCCAAGGGGTTCCTTGAAGAAATAAGTTATAATGGCGGACTAGTAAACATGGCCAATCCATCTACTTTGCTGCAGGGTGTGTGTGGTCAGGTGAATCAGAGAAGCAACAGAGATTGGTTGAGATTAATCATGTGACAGAAGAGTTGGGGGTGGTGGTGGTTAAGGTCATAGTTGGTAGAAATCTTTTTAGATTTGAGTCTGCTTGGCTTTGAATGCTGAGGGGATCTTGGATGGCTATTCCCATCTGTTCTGACTATGATGGGTATTTATCTAGGATCAGGGAAAGAATAAACAGAAAAAAAAAAGAAATACAGGCACTATGTGTTCATGGCCGCCACCACAGCAATATATGCTTTGTTTTTTTGGTAGTATTTTGTTTCTTTTTTTTAGTTTTTGGAAAATTTTATTTAATTAGTTAATTTGGAATAGTTTTCCATGGTTACAAGATTCATGTTCTTTCCCTCCCCTTCCCCACTCCCCTCCTTATCCAGCAATATATTCTTGCATGCCTATCCTTCCACAATACCTTCAAATTGACTATTGCCATTTTGTCATTTTTGCCAAATTGTAGAGTGTAAGGATTGTTTTGATTTGCATTTCTCTTATTATTTGTGATTTGGAGCATTTTTTCATGTGGTTGTGAATACTTTGAAGTTTCTTTTAGAACTATTCAGATATCCTTTGACCATTTATCAGTTGGGGAATGACTGTGAGCTGTCTTTGTATCTATTTTGTGTATTAATTAGAATTTTGAACCCTTGGACTTCATCCCTCAGAAGTCCTTCAGAATTTCCCAGAATTCCTCTCCTTTCTCCACCATGTAGGGTGGTCACATTTGTATATAGTTTGTGGACTCCTCCCTCTCTTCCTCTTCTTCGAGACCACGGCTCAAGTTAGTTAGCTCCCTTTTAGCTCTAGTTCTTTATTTTAATAAATCTTATAAATATAATCCTTGAGTTATTGTATATTAATTTTAATTTCCACACGTGCTTGCCAACCTTAACAGAAAATTTTGATACAAAGTTTTGCCTCTCATTCTACTACTTCCCTTCTTATCGTAGATGCATTAGTTATCTGTGCAGAAGCTTTTCAGTGTTGAGTAATCAAAGTTATTTATTTCATCTTTTGTAACTACTTGTCTCTCTTGTTTGGTAAAGCATACATCTCCCATCCACAACTGGGAGAGGTAAAGCATCTGTTTCTCTTTTAAATAAAAAAAAAAAGTATGATCTTAACTATTATGGTTACATATCCTTTTAGAACGTATTGAAGAATTTGGTATAAGGTATTGGGCTAAGCCTAATTTCTGAAAGACTGCTTTCCAGTTTTTCCAGAGATTTTCATCAAATAGGGTATTTTTCCTCTAAGTAATTTATGTTTTCCACTTTATCAAGCACTCTGTTATTGAGTTTTATTGTTTTTGAAACTCTTTTGTCATCTGTTCCATTCATTTCTTTATTCTTTATTAAATACCAGATGGTTTTGATGATTGCTGCTTTATAATATAGTTTGAGGTCTGGAAGTGCATTCCCCCTTAGACTCTATTTCTTGTCATTGCTTCTCTTGATAGTTTTGATCCTTTGCTTTTCCCAAATGAATTTTGTTGTTATTTTATCAAGTTCTGCAAAGTATCCCCTTGGTGATTCGATGGGTCTAGGATTAAAAATATGAATTAATTTTGATAGCATTGTCATTTCATTATTTATTATTTTTATTGTTGTCATAGCCTAGCCATGAACACTGAATATTCCTCCAAATATTTAAATAATCCTTTCTTAAAAACAAAACAAAACAAAACAAAACTTTTGCCTTCTGTCTTAGAATTGACACTAAGTAATATTTCCAAGGCAGAAGAGTGGTAAGGGCTAGGCAATGGAAGTTAAGTGACTTGCCCAGGGACATACTGCTAGGAAGTATCTGAAGCTAGATTTGAACCGAGGACCTCCTGAATCCAGGCTTGGTTCTTGATCCACTGAGCTACATAGCTGTCCTGATTTTTTATTTCTTTAAGGAGCATTTTGTAATTCAAACTTTATGTGTCTTTTGTATGTTTTTGTGTGTTCCCTAAACATTTTATATATTTTATAGTTATTTGGAATGAGATTTTCCTTTCAATGATTGCTTCTTGGGTTTTGTTATCATTATAGAAAGATGATATTGATTTTTAAGGATTTATTTTGTAGCCTACAACTTTGCTGAGGCTATTGTCTCAGTATCTTTGCCATTTCCCTAGAATTTTTCAAGTAAACCATCATATATTTGGCAAAGAGGGATAGTCTTATCTCCTCTTTACCTATTTTTATTCCTTTAATGGTTAATTGATTATTAACACGCTTACTTTCTTGGCTGATTTTTCTCAAGACTGACAATGAAATACACATTCCCCAA